>NC_053167.1:10145884-10188384 GCF_016835505.1 Polypterus senegalus
CCCAATAAATACAAGTTATTGCCAGTATATTAACAACCCAATTGTGCTTCACTCACTCAGAATATGAAACCAATGTAGGAAGCATTTTTGGACAGAGAAGCTTTTATGTCTGGCACATCTGCACGAGAACCACCTTCTTCCACACTCTCAAACATATGCAGTTTTTAATGTCTGGAAAAAAATGTGTTGCTGGAAAGTTAAATTTGAAGTGTAATTGTTCATAGGATACGAAGACGTTGTCTATGTACAGATCTCTAAGTGATTTAATCCCAGATGTTTTCCAGACATTGAAAGCTGCATAGATTTGAGAGGGAGGAAAAAGGTGGTTAGCATGCAGAGGTGCTGGCCATCAACCTTTTTTTGAATTATTTTGCATTAGAGTTAATTAAGCAGGGTTTTACCAGGGTAAAAACAGTAAAATCAGAGAAAAAGAATCCTAATTTTTCAACTACATCAGACAAGTAAAACTATACATATTATCTAGGGATGTTTGATAAGAATTTTGTTTTGTTGTCCCTGACACGTTTTCTGTTATATGCATTGAAGGTAATTCAAACACTTAGAACAATAAGAATAACATTTAAAATGCAATTTATTCTGCTGTAATTTATGTACAGATGTAAATATTCTGAGTGTGTAATGCCTTTTCCTTTGGTGCACAGAACCTGAATATTTAGTGAAGTAAAATCAAGCTATGGCCAAATCAAATTAGCAAAAATCAGACATAATAACTTTTTGTAAAGTTTTTACTTCATATAAAATGTTTTGATTGCTTTGGAAATTAACCTCAGATTAAAATGGAACAAAATGTCAACACAATGGAGAATTATTGGCACTAAGGGTTAGTTTGGATTTCCCCTTCATTTGAAGGAGACTGTCAGCATGTGCAATTACAGGTAAAATTTTAGTTTTTACATGTGAAACTTTATATTTATTTAAAATAAACTTTACATCTGTTGTGGTGTGAAATGTTGCATATAAGTTGATAAATATTTTGTATGTCTTTATTTGCAACTTATAACACTAACGTCTATCATTGATAAGAACAGAAATGGTTTGATGGTGATGAACCAGTTCTTTGTCATTTTACAACAGGGTTGAGAGAAGTGCCTCAAACAAGTTTGGCAAATGTTTCTCTGCAGGACTCTCTCAATTAACCCCAACAGGAAAGCCAATCTACCGACCTGGCAAGCTTCACCTTAACAAATGGTTTTGGGAGCAGGTGTGAAGGTATTCTCTGCCCCATTGGTCAGAAGTATTGCTGTTTCCAATTGGCTTGTAGCAGAAGCCTTTAAGTAACATGACACCCTGGCTCTAGAGATTAGACAGAGAATCTATAAATTTGCTTACTTTACCCCCCCTTTACCAACTGAATAAGGAACATTTCACACACTATATACTTAAAAGGACAACACAATGAAGAGCACAGCTCGACAGTCATATTGAGACAGGCATGTGACCCGTACTGAAGAAAGCTGACCACAAATGATTCCTTAACTAGAGACATTTTAAGTAACTAACAAGTCTGTGTGCCGCCAGAAACTACACATCAGCATTTATCAGGTTGTATTTTTGCCAGTATTCAAATGTACTTTGCTTATTTTTATTGATTATGAATATTATGAATACAGTGATTCCCTCCTCAATCGCGGGGGTTGCATTCCAGAACCCCCGCGAAAGGTGAAAATCCATGAAGTAAAAACCAACGTTTATATTGTTATTTTTATATTGTCATGCTTGGGTCACAGATTTGCACAGAAACACAGGAGGTTGTAGAGACAGGGACTTTAAAACACTGCAAACAAACATTTGTTTCTTTTTCAAATGTTTAAACTGTGCTTCATGACAAGACAGAGATGACAGTTCTTTCTCACAATTAAAAGAATGCAAACATATCTTCCTCTTCAAAGGAGTGCGCATCAGAAGCAGAGAATGCCAGAGAGAGAGACAGAGAGAGAAAAGCAAACGATCAAAAATCAGTAAGTGCTTTTAAGTATGCGAAGCACCGGCCGACAAAGCAGCTGCAAAGGAAAGGGAGCAATGAAGGTAGTCTTTCAGCATTTTTTAGAGGAGCGTCCGTATCATCTCGACTAGGCCAGTGTGCGAACAGCCCCTCTGCTCACACTCCCTCCTTTAGGAGCAGAGAATGTCAGTGAATGAGAGAGAGAAAAGCAAACAATCAAAAATCAATAGGTGCTGTTAGAAATTTTAAGTATGCGAAGCATCGTGCGGGAAACATATCGTATATCATTGAGGAGTTTTATTTAATACATAATCCGTGCTCTGATTGGGTAGCTTCTCAGCCATCCGCCAATAGTGTCCCTTATATGAAATCAACTGGACAAACCAACTGAGGAAGCATGTACCATAAATTAAAAGACCCATTGTCCGCAGAAATCCACGAACCAGTGAAAAATCCGTGATATATATTTAGATGTGCTTACATATAAAATCCGCGATGGAGTGAAGCCACAAAAGTCGAAGCGTTATATAGCGAGGGATCACTGTAATACATTATTTAAATTGTAACTTAACTCCTGCTTGTCTTTTACTACACCTAATTACCTGAGGTTATAAATGTAGAAGGGAAGGTGGGGAGACGTTATATGGTACAATACCTTATAAACAGTGGAAAGTCTGTGAAATTAGAGGCATTCTGACAAAAGCTACATATTAATACAAAAGGGTAAAGTAGAATAATATATTGCTCTACCAAAACCAGACAAAACAACATCTAATAATATTAATATGTGGTAAATTTACAACATACAATATCTGTCCAAGTTTGAATTCTGACCACATTCATCTGTAACTATTTTGCTGATTCACGGGTATCTGCCAATCCACCTAAGCATCTACAAACTTGTTTGATTGCCTTTATATTCATCTAAATCATGTATTTAAATTAAAAGAGCAGCTGCCCCAGCACTGGATTTTCATGGACACCAGTTCTAACAGCACTTATATTCCATGCACTTTGATCACTGTGTCTAAGCCAATTTTGCATTCATCATTGCATGCACATTATACCCTTTCTTGCAGTCTAACCATTAGCCTCTTAAGTGGTACCTTTTAAAAAGCTTTTCAAAAATACAATAATATTTTATAAACCACTCTGATCAAACGTGTTCTAGTGTATTAGAGAGACACAATCTAAACTCTTGCTGACTGCTTCCTTGCACAACTGTACTTGAACTTACTGTCTTCTTAAGAGGCAATATATTAGATAAAAGCAAGTTGCTGGCAAAACAAAAAAGCAGTATGTTTTATCCATGTTTTGGTTTGTGTTGCCTAGAGCATCTGTTTGTTTTTTTTTTTAACACCAAATTGGTTGCAGATTTGGGTAGCATGATTGGGCAATGGTTAATGCTGTCACCTTATGGCTCTGGGGACCTGGAGCTACTTCCTGGTCTGGTCAATATCTTTATGTAGTATTCCCCACCTAGTTGCATGAGTTTTGAGCCGTTACGTCAGTTTTCTCCTATATGCAATAAATAGACATATCTGATCCAGGTTTGGCCCAGAGAATGGATAGCTTGATGTCCTTTAGCTTGCTTACAGACATTGTCTGATCTTTGAAAGTACCAGCAAATATTCCCTAAGCAGTTACAATATGTGTATTGTTCTTGTGTTTACCTGGGTCTAAGCAGTGTCCCCACTATTCTCCTACAATTTAAAGCTTATACATTAATCGCTTACCCTTAGCAGCCTTACTGTAAGAGTAGGTGTGGAAATGAGTGTTCCCTGCAATAGCCTAGCATCCCATCCAGAGCTGAGTCCTACCTTGTACCATAATAATGCAGGAAAAACAGACAGATTATCTAATTAATAGTTATTTATTATAAATCTATTTGTTTTAAAATAGATTTGAATTGGTCAGAAGAAAATCTGCAAACATGAAAAATTTTGAATGATTTATTCAGCAGAGACCAATAAAAAAATTCTATATCAAGACTATATTCTATAGTTTTTACTTGGCTGTGTGTCAAAATAATAAAAGATTAGTCACAGCAGTATTTTTATATATATCATTTATTTTGCAACTATCTTAAGTTGACAAGAAAACACTAACCTTTCTCAATTTTTTTTCAGCAGCTTTTTGACTTTTCTTTCTTGAAGCTTCTGGCATTTCTGTAAAGGAACATAGGGGAAGTGAGCCATGTATTCCATTCTGTAAAAGTAAGAGGATAAGCTCAGAACTAAATCACTGAATTTTCAGTTGGAATTGAAGATGACTGTGCTATCATCCCATCCTAAAACACTGTACATTTTTTGACCTTGCGAAAAATGAAATATTGTACTTGCACTCACTTTTCTCTCTTTTGTCTATTTGATGCACCATCCTGGGACTTTTATTGTATTTAAGAGTATATCCATCCATTTTCTGATCAGGATATTGCTTATTATAGTATCACGGAAATTAACACAAAATCCTGGCAGAAGCCAGACCCAGACTAGATAACAGACCAGGTATTAGAATTTAATGATACCGATTGCCTTGTGGAACACTTGTTCTACTATATATAAAAAGTAGAAATTTGGTTCTAAATTCTGCAAGCAACATTAGTTTGATTTGGTTTAAAGATTTACAGCTAAATTACTCTTACACTGACATGTTTTGTTAACTGTACTAGGCCTGTGCTGTACACATGTCCCATATGTGTGGAATTATATGGCAAAATAACTAATTCATATACACTTAATCTTTGCATCCCAAAAACGTGTATTTGAGTAAGAAATAACACGTCCAGTTAATTTTTACTATCTCCATCTATTTATCCATCCATCCATCCATCCATTGTCTAACCCGCTGAATCCGAATAGGGTCACGGGGGTCCGCTGGAGCCAATCCCAGCCAACACAGGGCACAAGGCAGGAACCAATCCTGGGCAGGGTGCCAACCCACCACAGTCCATCTATTTATGTAATGCAAAGTTGACTCACTCTCACTCAATCATCAACAAAAACACTATTTCCCATTTTGTTAAAAAGCTGAAATTTGTCAGGATGGTACATCTAAGGCAGTAGGTATCTACTAAGAAAAGATAATTCAATATAAAAGTTTAGGGATTAAAAAAAAACTAAAATAGAAAAACCACAGTAAATACACCAAAATCTTTGACTAATTTGATTGAAATTTGATGACATTATAGAAAAAAGAAAATTAGCTAAAACCTGCTTTTTTATTTGGGAATAGTGCTGTGGCAAACAGGCTATTCTTAGGCACAACATCATTTTTTGGCTCAGCACTAACAAGAAATTGTGCAGAGAAATAGGGCTGTCACTTTATGCAAATGAAGGATGAACATTTGCCAATGCACTAAAAATTAAAGTGCAAGTACCTTGTGTTGTGGCTGTGAGTGAAGGTGCTGCTTTGAAAGAAGCAAAAAGGGACAGAGAGAGAGAGTGAAATCCAGGAGTTAGTGGTCTCCTTGACCACATGCAGTACACCCTATGAAGTCCCCCTCTGGACTGTCGCTTGTACAAATATATTTCATAGAACATGATGGTTGGAATGGTTCCCCTTGGTGGTAAAATATATACAACATTCCAAAGAACTGGGGTGTTCCCTTGGAGATCATACCCAAATGTGTAGCTATGCTCCATTTCGCAAAGCAGAACTTCAAACCATTAATGTATGTCTTGGACAGTTTAAACACTTGTGCAGCTTAGTAAAGGAGTCCCACAAAAACACAACATACAAGGAGGTGGGCATTGTACATAGTTTACGGTATTATTTCTCTTCAGCCACTCTCACCTACCAGTGAGTGGAGCAGTCTGGTTTTACGCCTAAGAAGTCTACCATCGACCACATCCTGGCACTGAGGGTTCTCATAGAGCACTAATGCGAGTATCGCCACAATTTCTTTCCAGCCTTTGTTGATTTTCGTAATGCGTTCAATTCAGTTAATCAAGCTGACCTGTGGGAAATTCGGAGAATTTGTGGGAAACCCTCAAGGTTCCTGGATATCATGGCCAGCCTGTACATTGGTACCGTGAGTGCTGTGCAGAGTGTAGGCAGAACCTCTTTGTTTTTCCCAAGTGATTCTAAGGTTCATTAGGGGGGTGTTTTTGCTCCTACTCTGTTCAATGCTTGCATGGACTGGGTTTGGGCAAGGTCGTGGGGTCCTATAGCTGAGGGGCATCTGTTTGCGAAGAAAGAGTCACTGATTTTGACTTTGCTGACGATGCTGTGATCTTCGTGAAGTCAATGGAAGCTCTGATTGGAAATCTCATGAGACTGAGCATGGAGTCTGAGTGTCTGGGCTTGTGAGGGTCCTGGATAAAAACCAGGATCCAGACCTTTAATGACCCCTTTGGCACAGCCATCACCAGTGCGTCTGTCTGCGGAGAGAGTGTTGACCTCGTTGAGAGGTTTACTTACCTTGGCAGTGACATTCATGTCTCTGGTGACTCTTCCTATGAAGTCAGTCGATGGATTGGGAGAGCATGAGGGGTCATGAGGTCACTGGAAAGGGGTGAGTGGCGCTCCCGATATGTATGCAAAAGTCTTTAGAGTCCTGGTGCTTCCTGTCTTGCTATATAGTTACGAAACCTGGACGCCATCCAGTGACTTGAGATGAAGACTGGACTCCTTTGGTAGGAGACTCCTTTGGAGTCTCCTTTCTGAGACTCCTTGGGTACCGTTGGTTTGACTTTGTGTTGATTGAGCAGTTGCTCATGGAGTCCTGAATGAGGCACATTACCTGCATTGTGAGGGAGCATCATTTACGGCATTATGGCCATGAGGCGCGATTCCCTGAGGGTGATCTGGCTTGCAGGATCCTCATTGTTCCGACATAACACTTGGCTGTGGCAGATAGAGGGTCATTTCTGGAGGGTGGGACTGGACTGTATGTCTGCCCTGGGGGAGTTGCCAACCCTGTTAGGTCATGTGATTGAAACTATCATTTTTTTCAGGATTTGCTACTAATTACGTCTTTGAATTAAAAAATATAGATTCCTGTAAAATTATGTTTTCCAATGACCTTCAATAAAAGCCAAGATCAGTCACTAGGAAAAACAATGATCTATGGCAGGCATGTTTTCTCATAAGCAATTAAGTGTAGTATGTTCAAGAGTAAGGAGCTCTGGTGAACAAATAATATTAGCCCCTGGTAAAAAGAAAAGCAAATCTACAATTATAGCTTAGTCAATACTCAGTTATTACACAGTACTGAATAACCAACACCACTTTAATCAAGGCCCATTGCCCTGTTGTATGTTTGTGTGTGTCTGTGGTAACAATATTAACGACACGGTAAATTGAGTACAAATGGACCAATTCTTAAGAAATTTTGAGGACATCTTGCACTCGTTAGTCTCAAGAGCTGATTAGGTTTTGGGTAATTTCCAGCTGTTCTGCATCGAACTTTTAAATTTTCAATTTTGTTAAAGCCAACAGTAACAACTCCTTCCCATGGGACAGTCAACTCAGTCGTAATGATTTTTCCGGCTGCAGACAATGCTACAATGTCACTGTTAAATTCTTTTTATTAGGTTTCTCTTTAAAACAGACTAAAATGTTAAAAGTAAACCCTTTTTTTACACTGTATACAGTATTTATGTTATACATATGGAGGAAGTCATGTGCTGCCCACATAAAACTTTTCTCATTGGAAATTGGAGTCAGAGAGTGGTCACCATAGTACTTGATAGACTATATCCAGAAAGAAAGTGACATTTGCCGTTTTTATTTTTTTCATATGATTCCAGACCTATGAGGCATCTTGTATAATATTTATAATGATACTTTGGAATTTTTCTAAAATTTTTATACATAACATCTATCCATCCATCCACCATCCAACCAGCTATATCCTAACTGCAGGGTCACGGGGGTCTGCTGGAGCCAATCCCAGCTAACACAGGGCGCAAGGCAGAAAACAAACCCCGGGCAGGGCGCCAGCCCACCACAGATATACATAACATTACAACTTAAATCTGTGCTCAGAGTTTGTCTTGAGATAGTCTTTCTTATAAGAAATCTCCTCATGTTAAACCTCTCCAAGTGTTCTTTCTTTCTTTATACTTTTGGCAAATCTAGTTTAGTGTGACTCACAAGCTATGCCTTTTGGACTTTTGGTAATAATTTGTATATAGGGAGCTTTGAGACATCATTAGTTTTATTTACAAATGAAGTTGTACAGTTCATAACGTACTCTGCCACCACATCTTAGAACTCCTTTTCCCAAAATGCAATTATTTCACAAAAAATATTGCCCCATTAAAGCTGATGGCATTTGTGAACGGACCTCAAATTCAAACAAGACACTGAAGATCAAAGTACCAAACACAAAGGGGTTAGATTAATATATGAAGTAATCATTACAAGAAGGGAACAGGGAATATTACACAAGAGGATATAACTAGACTGTCAGATTGCTGTTCCACTTACCCACTGCAAGTCACAAACACAAACCACTCTCCTTTTCCAACTCTGGACTTCCTCCCTCCTGACAGATGAGCCCCTTGTCTACTATTACTTCCCCAGTCCAAACTCGACAGACCGTGGGCTGGAATGTGTTCTGATTCTTATATTTGTTTATTTCATTGAATCATCTTCTGACAAAGTCATTTTGTATTCCATTCTTTATATTGTTGCCCCAGTTTTGTAACTGCCTTCTCGCTGCTTATAAATTACTATGCCTGTTGCTGGTCACATGGTGTGTAAGTCATATGATTATTGTGTCACACTGCACCATAATGTGGAATGAATACACTTGACTTGAGCGTTCCTAGTTTTCATATTCTTTCTTTGTCTCTATTTAGCATTCGTTTGCTCAGAGGTTGATGATTTCCTGAGCAGCTCTTCTTTTCTCCACCCTAGCGGCCCGCTTCTTCTCTTCTTCGTCGGCATGTTTTCGCATTAAAACCGATTACGTTTTTAAGTGTTTGTGCTGCAATTGCTTAGAACGTTTTTAATTTTTCACGTACTCTGGCACTTAAGTCTTTAATCTGCCTCAGGAATGATTTAAGATATGAAGAGGTAGGGGAAGTGACAGCGAAGGTGGTAGGGATGAGAATGGCACCCGTACGCATGCACCACATGACCTCCCTGCTGGCCGCTGCTGAGAGTTGATTCTACAATAAAATAAAAATAAAAAGAGGAATAACCTTGGAGGTCAATCATCACCCTGAAAGTGGATAGTAGACGTCACGTAGTATATGTGTACAAAATTTCAAGTCAATAGTTAAAACACGTGATTTAAAATCCTGGACAGACAAACGACCAGCCACAGTAGCGTATTATATATAAAGACAGGTCTGCCTATAAAACATGACAATGTAGCAAGATCAGTATTCTAACTTTGAGATGATTAAAACAAGCTTTACATGTCTCACTGTTTTTTGGGTCTTCTATCCTCATCTGCTAAGTTTGGCTGTTAGACTTTAGTTCTCTTTCTGACCACTAATTTTTTATTTCCTAGTTTTGCGGTTGTCTAAAGTCCTTTTTTAGATTAAGTGCTAAGATTTTGCTTTGCCTCTTAACCCGTGCATCCCAACTCTTTGATCAGTGGATTTCTGAGAGGGCAAGGCAGCCCTGTCAATCAATCTAAAATAGATCTGTTAGTCATATGGTAAAGTCTACTTTTGCTGGTGCCCATTGTTTTAGTTTTTGACTTTTCCTGGAGTTTTGGTCATTAAACACTAAACCAATGGACACCAGTAAAAAATGCTCTGGACACAGACAGCTAGATGTCCAAACCACACACGTTTTATTCCTCAACACAATACCACAGTGCACAATTTGCCACAATGCTCACAGTCCTTTCGTTTCTTCTGCCTCTACTCCACTCCTCGCAAGCTCCGTCCTCTTCCACACGACTCCAGCTTCCTGAATGTAGTGAGGTGGCCCCTTTTATGGCACACCCGGATGTGCTCCAGGTGGTCCTTGATGATCTTCCGGCACCATTCCGGGTGTATCTGGTTCCTGTTCTGGCAGCACTTCCTGGTGTGGCGGAAGTGCTGCAGTCCATGGCTCGGGAACCATCCAGGGGAGCTGCCCTCTTACGTCCATGGGAATATATTGCACCTCTCCAAGTCTTTCTTTGTTCCAGGTGTCATGGTGGGGCAAGGTCCCCAGTTGTCTGCCACAACATTAAGGTTGCAAATAGGACGAGTCTGTTCCCATGAATAAGAAGTGCCCTTATTAATTTAAATGCACATTGATGCTTCTCATATACTTTACAAGATTTACTCACAGGTGTCGCAGGACTTCACAGACGTCTGAATCTACTTTATTTTTTTAGAGTGATGCATATTTATACTGCCCTGTATAAGTTAGGGTCTGCATCTGAATTTAACTGACTTAGCAAACTAGGAGTAGGTGGTGCTCTGTGATCCAAGTATGAGTTTTCATTTTCAAGGGAAGCCAGTCCCTCAGCCATTATTAAGGTATTTCAGAGGTTTAGTACTGAATTTCTTACAAAGATAGCCAGTTTTTATTATGGATACCAGTAGGAAGTATTGTGGGGTGTACATGTAAAACAAGTTTAATTGCCCAGGCATTTCAAGAATAACTTATCCAACCAATAAAAAAAAAGAACCTTTGGAGGTTAAAGTGCCTTTCATAGACACTTTCATGATAAAATACAGGTAGTCAACTTGGTTGGGTTAACGTCACATGTCTGTTTTGGAAAGAAGCTTTAGAGCTTCCTGTGCTCCTTTAATCAATCTCTTCATTACTTGTGACCTACCTTCAATCATTTCTTTGTTGTAGTTAGTCAGGTAATAAGAGATAACATCCATCCATCCAGCTATATCCTAACTACAGGGTCACGGGGGTCTGCTGGAGCTAATCCCAGCCAACACAGGAAACAAATCCCACACACGCACCCACACACCAAGCACACACTAGGGACAATTTAGGATCGCCAATGCACCTAACCTGCATGTCTTTGGACTGTGGGAGGAAACCAGAGTGCCTGGAGGAAACCCACAGAGACACGGGGAGAACATGCAAACTCCAGAGAACCCGGGTCTCCTAACTGCGAGGCAGCAGCACTACCCACTGTGCTACCGTGCCGCCCATGAGAGATAACATATGTGTAAAAAGTAGAAGGAGAATGATCGAGACTAAAAATGTAAGCAACTTCATATGTGCCATAGTATACTTACGTAAGTGTATAGGGAACACTGCTGAGGTTTTAACGCACAGTTGGGTCTTCGATGTTTTGATAATGGGACACCAGTAAAGAAACTATGACTCTATTGCTGAAACAGGGAGATGTAGACTAATATAACTTGTGCTGAGTAACAAATGGATTATATAGAGGGATATTTTGGACCAAATTAAATAAATAAATGAATAAATATGCTAATAAATAAATGTATTGTTAAATGTGACAGCAATAAAAATATAAACAAAATTATATGTGAGCTAAAATAATGAACTATAACACAAAAAATATGTATTTTATTTATTATATCTTTGTGCATTTATGTAACAATATACTGTACTAGCTGTGTAAGCAAGGAGTCCTAGAAGCTATTGAAATCATCAGAAACAAAATTGAAATGTAGAGATGTCAGGTTATTGAAAGGAACTACTCTAGGCGTCTCTCTCCTAGGAAGTTGCGTTTTGCTGACATGCTCACCTCCCTTGTGTATTAGTGACTAAGTGACTTTGCCTTTCTTCGGATGTTTCATTTTGCCAATGTGCTCACATTGTTTGTGCATTAGCGGCTGAGCGACTTTGTATCTCTTCTGACATGTTGTTTGCCGACGTGCTGACCTCGCTTGTGCATTAGCGGCTAAGCAAGTTTTCTGTTTCCTCGGAGGTGGAGCCCTTACCCCAACTCCACCTCTCACTTCCGGGCTGGACAGACACACACGCATACTTCCATACATAGACATTTATATATAAGACCAGTAACGGCATACTGCATGATAACGTGCAGTGAATACACTTGACTTGAGCATTCCTAGTTTTCATCCTCTTTCTCTGTCTCTGTTTAGCATTCGTTTGCTCAGAGGTTGATGCGCTTGCTGCTTCCTGAACAGCTCTTCTTTTCTCCACCTTAGCGGCCCACTGCTTCTCTTCTTTCGTCTGCATCTTTTCGTGTTAAAACTGTTTAAGTTGGTTTTTGTGTTGCAATTACTTAGTATGTTTTCTTTAATTTTTCACTTCTTCAGTCTGCCTCAAGAATGATTAGCGAAGTTGGTAGGAAATGAGAACAGCGCCCATACGCATGCGCCGCACGGCCGCCCTGCTGCGCGCTGCCAACAGTTAATCTATACTAATAAAAGGCAAAGCTCTCACTCACTCACTCACTCACTCACTCATCACTAATTCTCCAACTTCCCGTGTAGGTAGAAGGCTGAAATTTGCCAGGCTTATTCCTTACAGTTTACTTGCAAAAGTTAAGCAGGTTTCATTTCGAAATTCTACACGTAATGGTCATAACGGTCGACAATATCCGCCATGTTGAACTTTCTTATTATTAAGGCCCCATCTTCACGAAATTTGGTAGGCGGCTTCCCTGCGCTAACCGAAACTGATGTACGTACTTATTTCAGTGGTATGATGCCACTGTCGGCTACAATATTGAACTTTCCAATGTCAATAATTCTCCAACTTCCCGTGTAGGTAGAAGGCTGAAATTTGGCAGGCTCATTCCTTACAGCTTACTTACAAAAGTTAAGCAGGTTTCATTTCAAAATTCTACGCGTAACGGTCATAACGGTCGACAACGTCCGCCATGTTGAACTTTCTTATTTATGGCCCCATCTTCACGAAATTTGGTAGGCGGTTTCCCTGCGCTAACCGAAACAAATGTATATACTTATTTCGGTGGTATGATGCCACTGTCGGCCGCTATATTGAACTTTTCAACGGTCTTTGTTACTTATGGGCCCATCTTCAAGAAATTTGGTACGCGGGTTCCCAACGCTAACTGAATCCTACTTCCGTACATATATACGTCCATAGCCGGCAGCTTGGTCACCGTGTGAGGCGGCGTTGGGTCCCCCATCCCAACACTTCCCACGTTGTTGGCTGCGTGCCTATATAAGGCCGTCCGTCACTCCGGTCTCTACATTGCCTTCCTTGCTTCGCCACGGGATTCATATCTCCCTGCTGATAACTACAGCCTTTTTATTTAATCCACGGCTTCTCCACTGTTTTATTGTTCGTTTATTACGATTATAGTTATTGTTTAGGTATTTTAGACTTACTTTACATTGTTCAGGTACCCATTTCCTTTATCATTCCAACTGTACCCCCATTAAAATGTCTATCGAGGTGATCACCATCGATCAAAGAACTGTCACTTACCGAGTGGTTTCCAAGCCGGGAGATGGCACCTACCTTTTCCATTCTCTGTGTTACATATTGCACGACCATATCAGGCTCACTCTTGATATCCGGAGGAACATTGTGTCTTATGTATTGAATGACTGGGACAGGTTCAAGGTGTGGACTGATGACGGTACAGGAGATAATTATACTACACAGGAGCACTATAAGAGTGAAATGCTTAAGCCCTTCAACTATAGTTCTGCATGTGAGTTGATGGCTGCCGCTGAATTGTTCGGTTGTCGCTTTCAAGTGAATATTTTACACCTTTCAACAACTGCCAGTGCCTCTTAAACATCTTAGACTCACAGGTGACGATTTCAGTAGTGGACACTTTGATGTTTATGAATGTTTAAACTCTCAAAAGCTGGATGTGAAGTTATCGATGAAACCAGTTGTATGCTTACAACGCTTGACAGATGCCGAATGTCACTTCAACACAAGTCCTGCAAATACTGTCGTAATTGAAACAAACCATGAAACTCAAACCGATTATGACAGCAGCAATCCAAGCTGTGAGATTTGAAACAAGATTACTGTTCACATGACCAACTATACGTTGCATGCTCAAGAGTAAGCTCAGCGCACAGCTTGGTCATATTACAACCGGAGGGCTGAACTCACAATGTGGTATACAAAGAGATCCTTAACAAATAATTATTGGTATATTTTCCCTCAGTTTAAAAAGGTTTAATTTTCTTCTTAATAAAAATTTTAAGTCAGTACTTCTGCCGCTGCGAAGCGGATATTTTGCTAGTTCTACAATAAAATAAAATTAAATTAAAAAGAGTTATAAAAATTCTTACCCCGAAAGCGGATAGTAGAAGTCACATAGTATATGTGTACCAAATTTCAAGTCAGTAGGTGAAATGGTTTGCAAGCTACAGGTGATTTAAAATCCTGGACAGACAAACGAACAGCCACGGTAGCGTATTATATAAGAAGATATGCAGTACATCTGATCACATAGTGGTGGTCCAGATCTAATTATGCAGATCCAGATTGTCTGGATGACTTTGATTTATGCGCGGACGATTCCAGTTCGGCGCAAAGATGATTCTTCATGTCGTCAGTTCGCACACTTCTCGATAGTCCCTGACTTTTTGGGTGATTTTTTATGTAATAAACTTAATAAGTTATAGCATAATGAAAATTGCATAATTAGATCTGGACCACCCTATACTGTATGTAAACTTATCAGTAGCTTATCGTTAGCATTAATACAGTATTTTGGAGAATGCAGTAAAGTTTACAAGTAGTAGAAAATAAATAAAATTTATTAATATTAATAATTATTAAAAATAAATATTCAGCTATTAGTCACTTTGAAAATGCCTTTGATACTACAGTCTTAGCCAAAAGTTTTAAGAATGACCCAAGTATTGGTTTTCACAAAGTTTACTGCTTCAGTGATTTCAAATCTTTTCGTCAGATGTTTCTATGGTATACTGAAATGTAATTACAAGCATTTCATAAGTTTCAAAGGCTTTTATTGACAATTACATTAAATGTATGCAAAGAATCAATATTTGTTTTCCAAGACCTCTGCAATTCACCCTGGGCCAAATCCTGACTGATGGCAGCTCATTTTTGCATAATCAATGCTTAGGGTTTGTCACAATTGGAGGGATTTTGTTTGTCCACCCATCTCTTGAGGATTGACCAAAAGTTCTCAATGGGATTAAGGTCTGGGGAGTTTCCTGGCCATGGAACTATCAAAATTTTGGTAATGAACAATTCCTTTTACATCAAGATGCAGCACTGTGCAATATAGCAAAAGTGATAACTAAGTGGCTCGAGGAACAAAACATCGAAATTTGGTTGTCTGTCATTGATATTTTTTTAGATTGCTAGATTTCATCCACACATCTTGTGGTTTTCTTTAGAATATTGTTATATGTTGCTTGTTAACTTAGAAGTTTCCTGATAAATACTCGAACCTATTTCACATATTTTTTTGCAGTATTATTTAAATAATGGTGTCTGCTAAAGAAATACTTACAATAAGGAAAAAATACTTAACTCTCTTGGAAAACATGCAGAAATGCACAATGCATCAATTTATATATAATGCATCCAGAAAGTATTCACAGCGCATCACTTTTCCACATTTTGTTATGTTACAGCCTTATTCCAAAATGGATTAAATTTATTTTTTTCCTCAGAATTCTACACACAACACCCCATAATGACAATGTGAAAAAAGTTTACTTGAGGTTTTTGCAAAATTAATAAAAATAAAAAAACAGAAATCACATGTACATACGACGTAAGTATTCACCGCCTTTGCTTAATACTTTGTCGATGCACCTTTGGCAGCAATTACAGTCTTTTTGAATAAGATGCCACAAGCTTGGTACACCTATCCTTGGCCAGTTTCGCCCATTCCTCTTTGCAGCACCTCTCAAGCTCCATCAGGTTGGATGGGAAGCGTCGGTGCACAGCCATTTTAAGATCTCTCCAGAGATGTTCAATCAGATTCAAGTCTGGGCTCTGACTGGGCCACTCAAGAACATTCACAGATTTGTCCTGAAGCCACTCCTTTAATATCTTAGCTGTGTGCTTAGGGTCGTTGTCCTGCTGAAAGATGAACCGTCACCCCAGTCTGAGGTCAAGAGTGCTCTGGAGAAGATTTTCACCCAGGATGTCTCTGTACATTGCTACGGTCATCTTTCCCTTTATCCTGACTAGTCTCCCAGTTCCTGCTGCTGAAAAACATCCCCATAGCATGATGCTGCCACCACCATGCCTCACTGTAGGGATGGTACTGGCCTGGTGATGAGCGGTGCCTGGTTTCCTCCAAATGTGACGCCTGGCATTCACACCAAAGAGTTCAATCTTTGTCTCATCAGACCAGAGAATTTTGTTTCTCATGGTCTGAGAGTCCTTCAGGTGCCTTTTGGTAAACTCCAGGCAGGCTGCCATGTGCCTTTTACTAAGGAGTGGCTTCCATCTGGCCACTGTACCATACAGGCTTGATTGGTGGATTGCTGCAGAGATGGTTGTCCTTCTGGACAGCCTTTCCCAGTTTTCTGCCTTGAGACAATCCTGTCTCGGAGGTCTACAGACAATTCCATTGACTTCATGCTTGGTTTGTGCTCGGACATGAACTGTCAACTGTGGGACCTTATATAGACAGGTGTGTGCCTTTCCAAATCCTGTCCAATCAACTGAATTTACCACAGGTGGACTCCAATGAAGCTGCAGAAACATCTCAAGGATGATCAGGGGAAATAGGATGCACCTGAGCTCAATTTTGAGCTTCATGGCAAAGGCTGTGAATACTTATGTACATGTGCTTTCTCAGTTTTTTTTATTTTTAATAAATTTGCAAAAACCTCAAGTAAACTTTTTTCACGTTGTCATTATGGGGTGTTGTGTGTATAATTCTGACGAAAAAATTAATTTAATCCATTTTGGAATAAGGTTGTAACATAACAAAATGTGGAAAAAGTGATGCGCTGTGAATACTTTCCGGATACACAGTATGAAAGAGATGTGTACAGACATTATCCCTTCTGGCCCCTATGAACATAAATATACATAGATGGATAAAAAGTAAATATAATTACTGAGCATTTTTAACTTGTACGCTCAACCACAAGAGGTTTTGTCTCGGCTATGCACATGCACTAAAGATCAATCGAGGCGGAGCAAACTTTGTGTGCACAGGTACTTGTAATCTTGTTACTGTGATTGGCTGTGTTTTCAAGTGTCACATTCATTTAAATGCCAAAGTTTTCATGTGTGTCTTTTATGCAACACTGTAAGAATCATACATACTTCATCCTTTACAGATGCACTGCAAGCAAAACATATTTGAAAGCTGTAAAAAAATATTGAAATCTTTTATTTAATCTGCTGTGACATTTGCATTTGTATATTGGCTTGGAAACCTTAATATTAAGAAAATAAACTGTCTGAACAACTCAAATGTCACATTTTGCAATAATACCGCTGGTTTGCAGAAGCTCTCTCTCAATAAGATGTATCACAAACAAGTCAGAAAAAAGGCTGACGTGTATTTCTCAGACAGTAGCCATTGTTTTGTTTGCTAAGTTTCATTTGTTGCTATCAGCCCATAAAGTTAGCTTCCCGATGGACAAGAGCAACAAATTTAATCAAATTTGACCTAACCCTAACCCAACAGCAGCAAGAAATTAAAATGGTACAGATCAGGATGTCACCCACAAACATGGCAAGAAATAAATAAAACCAAACAACAAAATTATTGCCATCCTGACAGAAAAATTCTCCAGCAATGCTTCAGTGTACCTGACAGGTGTGACCACAACATGGTGTCACTGAGCCCCAAACACCAGCCACAACTCCCCCAAGCACAGATTAGGGTTACAATGTACAATTTTTTGCCAAGAGGCACTTTCACAGACTTTCTAAGATTAATCCAACAATGTACTAATCATTAATATAGATATTTCTCCTCCTCTGTCTCCTTCCACTCCTCCATGTGAGTTTCACCTTCTGTCTTTCCGACTCTGACGCAGCTGCATGAGCAGAGTGGCTTCTTTTATGTCAGACCCAGGAGTATTTCTGGTGTCATGGAATTGCATGCTGGAAGTATTTTTGAGTCATAGAGAACCTCCCCAAAACTGGCAGGTCCATTCTTCACCGTGGCCCCATGTGGCGTCCAAAGACACTGACAGGGGTTCTTTTCCATGCTACAATACCAAAATACTCAGGCAATGTTGCAGGAGTCCATTATGGGACTCCTTTATGGGCTCCAGCCAGAGGATCACTGCCATCTCTCATGCTAGGGGATGAATTGTTCAAAATATCCACTCGTCCTTTGTCTATCTATTATCTGATCATCCCAACTATGACAGAAAATGGGGACCATCTCAGCTGGGTTATGTCTCCATTCTTGTGCTCCAACCATTATATCCTCCTGACCAGTCAGGAAATCCTCCTCAAACCCCATTCTGGATGCCAGTCCGTGCAGTCCAGCACTTACACAAGTATAAAACTCTTGGTCATGCAAAGCAGTCAGCCACCTCTGCAAACATTTAAGTAATGCTGATTAAGGAGTGACTGTTACACTGAAACACACATTGAGTTCATTCTGTTAAATACATTCAGTGCTACAAAAGGCAGAACACAGAAATGGGCAAGAAAATATTATCCAAATGTCCTGGAATAGAGACACTACTTCAATGTTTCAACTATGGTGTAGGCATAGAAAGTAAAGAACCTGAAGCAGTCAGCCCTTTTCACTGATACTCTTTTGCTCCCAAACTGTGTTCAGCTCGCAGGAATCCAAGACAGCCAAACATCTCCACTGATGTTTCCTCAAGTGCTAATCAGGATGAAGCTCTTTCTTTCATGAACAGCAGGGTGGTACAGTGGTTAGTGCTACTGCAGACAAGTTAAAACACCCATGGGCTTTAAAGAAGACTAGATTTGAGACAGGAGACAGGAGGTGATTTAGGGCTCAGTGCAGGGAACAGAGAGGCAGTTCATTGATGACAGACAGAGGCCTCCTGTAGACTAGAAAGATCCAAATGCAACAAAGGATTTAATTTCTTTTTTTTTATTATAATTATTATTTATTTCTCCTTTAAATGTCTTTTCTTTTTGTGTGGCAGACTAACTGCAACTGGTCACAGTGAAACCATCTAAATTTTCACTTTTCCTATTATTCAAGTGTCTGAATGGTTTTAAATTGAAAAAAGCAAAACAAAACAAAAACAACCCAAGGTGAAATTACTTGACACAACACCACACAATCAGTGGCATAGCTAGGGGCGGGTGGAGGGGTCACTTCGCCCCAGGCGGCACATTTTTGGGGGTGGCATTACTGGCCAAAATGCTCAGTACAATTCATGTGTAAGCTGCAGGGTTCAGAAAAATATCACTCATGAATGAAAAAAGTCAGATTCTCTGATTTTTATTCACAAATGCTTCAAAAACAATTTTCAGACTGTCCTGTGACAGCATCAGACTCAGCAATTGAAATTTATGAGGCAATAACAAAAATAAACCTAAGCATTACACCGATAATAATTTCTAGGAAGATAAACAATTAATTTACAATTTAGAATTTTGTTATCAATCCAAATGCGTTCTTGCTCTGTGCAGAAAACATCCCCACCTATCACTTGTATACTACACTTGTTCTGGTTTTCGCAGCGTAATTAAATTAAATAATTAGAATACGGCTTATCAGTGCGTGTATACAATATTCTTGTCTAGTTGATGCTTATAAATAATTATATGTGAAAAATTATTGCTGTTTCTCTATACCTGTTGTCGCATGCGGCTGGAGGTGAAGCCCAGCCGGGACACCTGGGAGGACCGGAGGAGGGATGGTGCCTCCTCCCAACCATGAGGAGGGGACCGCCTTGGGGTTGTTGGTGGCCTCGGGTAGGGGGCTTGGAAGCTCAACCCTGTAGGAGCCCGTGGCCACCGTCAGGCGGCGCCCCGGTGCCTGAAGAACCCTGGAGCCCAGTACTTTCGCCACACCAGGAAATGCTGCAGGGAAGAGGAGCAGAGACACCCGGAGTGCTTCCGGGGATGCAGCCGGCACTTCCGCCACACGGGGGTGTGTCCATGGAAGATTGCTGGAACCCACCTGGAGCACATCCAGGTGATGATAAAAGGGGCCGCTTCCCTTCATTGAGGGCGGAAGGTGGGTGGAAGAGCCCGGACTTTTGGGGGATCAGTGCTGGAGGTACTGGGTTTGTGCACAGGACTTTGTAAATATTGTATATAGTGGTGATGAATAAACGTGTGTTGGGCGGAACAAACGATGTCCATCTGTCTATGTCTGGGGCTAGTTCCACAGTGGTGTAGTCGGCAGGATGCACGCCACCGCACCTGGAGAAGGGAAGACAAGATGGTTGCAGACTGGAAGTCCCTCCTTGTGGCAAGCACGGGATTGGGCGTTGTGTCTTGTGAGCCCGCCGATGATTGGTTGGAGGCGGGACCAAGGAATGTCTGTCCCAGGCCAGAGAGAGACCCAATTGGGCCATAGGGAGAGGCCCACAGGAGGCAGACGACATGAGCGGATGACGGACAGGTAAGCCCACCGACGCCTGTCTCCCTGTTCTTGTCGGTGGCTCTGCGCGAGCCGGAGGAGTCCCTTCAGCCCGTAGAGTCACCTTTGTTGCAGGTGCTACGTGCTCTCTCCGTGGAGTTGGAGAAGCTGAGGGGGACGGCGATCGCGTCATCCGAGACGCCGCAAGCTGCGGAGGAGCGGAGCGACGCTGGAGCCTTTGGCCGGAGGAGTACAGCGGGGAAGGTGAGTGTTGCCCTCCCCGTACAGCGAAAGGGAGAAGTCGCCGAAAACGGCCATTAAAGTAATGACCGGCAGCAAGTATGCGATTCTCCAATAGCGGACGGAGGTGCTGGCTGCGCGCAGAGCGAGGACAGTGAGATCGCAGGGGCTGGCAGGACAAGGGCTGATGAGTGCCCTGGGTCCTAGCATCCTGCACTCCAAGCCTGCGCATGTCTGCCATCGCTCTGCATGGACGCAGACGGGGCTGGACTTTAACTATCGCCATGCTCAGACCCAGACTGTCAGAGCGTCGAAGAGAGGAAAGAGGAACCGAGTGGTGTATGCCGGTTTTTCCGATAGGAAGGGACGTGTTGCTGGGTGCGCATGTCCGGCGAAGAGCCGTCCTCTGTGAAGGAAGAGGGAAAATCCTGGGTGGGTGGAGGAGCCGCCTGCGAGAGCGGTCCGGGCAACGAAGAACGGACAGGCAAGGAACCTGCGGCGGAGGTGCCAAACAGGCAAGTCGGGTGCTGCCAATTGGGGCGCTGCAGGTGCAAAAGTCGCAGGGACGCCTGGTGTAGGTGTCCAGGCAGCTCTTCTGGCCCTCCCTTTTGTTTCTTCACAGGACCGAAGCCCAGATGAGCCGTTGGACCTGCCCCGTTGGGAACCTGCCCTTCTGGAACGGGCTGCTCTGCGGGAGGACTCTCCACCAGCGACTGGATGGTGCCCCAGCTGCCGGGGACTGTG
Source organism: Polypterus senegalus (assembly GCF_016835505.1). Taxonomy (NCBI): domain Eukaryota; kingdom Metazoa; phylum Chordata; class Cladistia; order Polypteriformes; family Polypteridae; genus Polypterus; species Polypterus senegalus. The sequence goes on from NC_053167.1 coordinate 10,167,163, forward strand.
GAGGCGAGAGCGGTGCAAATCAGAGGGGCGAGAAGGCCTCGGAAGAGGTGCTGAAGTGGTGCATCCCAGGGTGCCGTGGTGGGCCCTGGGTACGTAGTAGGACCCACTCCAGGGACGTGCTGCCCTCTCGGGATGTATCGCTCAGACCGACGGGTCTTCACTGGCAGTGGGGCACTGTTGTATGAGGCTGGGGGTGGAGCTAGTCGAGACGCCTGGGAGGACTGGAGGAGGGATGGTGCCTCCTTCCGACCACGAGGAGGCAACCGCCCTGGGGTTGTTGGTGGCCTCGGGTAGGGGGCTTGGAAGCCCAACCCTGTAGGGGCCCGTGGCCACCGCCAGGCGGCGCCCCGGTGCCTGAAGAACCCTGGAGCCCAGCACTTTCGCCACACCAGGAAATGCTGCAGGGAAGAGGAGCAGACACACCCGGAGTGCTTCCGGGGATGCAGCCGGCACTTCCGCCACATGGGGGTGTGTCTATGGAAGATTGCCGGAACCCACCTGGAGCATATCCGGGTGATGATAAAAGCGGCCGTCTCCCTTCATTTAGGGCGGAAGGTGGGTGGAAGAGGACGGAGCTGGAAAGAGGACTGGAGGCGGCCAGAAGAAAGGCACTTGTAGACTGTGTGAAAGGCCCGGACTTTTGGGGGATCAGTGCTGGAGGTACTGGGTTTGTGCACAGGACTTTGTAAATATTGTATATAGTGGTGGTGAATAAACGTGTGTTGGGCGGAACAAACGATGTCCATCTGTCTGTGTCTAGTTGGACTAGTTCCGCACTGTATATCTATCTATATCTCTCATTATAAAAAAAATCTTAGAAGGCTTGGAAGGAGACGATGATTTTCTCAGAGACATTTTAACGTCCTGCGAGACAATGCAGTGAGACAAAAGGACAGCTGCTGTACAGACTTTTAAATGATTGAAGTGCTGCACGGCATGCAGATCACACAGCACGGCACAAGCAGCAGCAAAAAATGTATTTATTTCCTATTGTATCACCATTTAAGAGGAGGTTTCAGAGGAATGACCGCATCTCCTTAGCGTGTGTTCAGCCACCCTCTTCACAACGCAAGTGGCAGAGACGCAAAGTGGCTGGCACTTAGCACTCTCTGGGGGCAGAAGGGGTGGGTGAGCACAGCGAGCAGGGGGAAAAGCCCCCTAGTCTGTCTATCTATCTATCATATATGAATATATCTATGCAAAGTTTATCTTACAGGATATACAATTTAAAGAGACTGTTATTTTCATGTGAATTGTTACATATGCATTATATTAACTTTTACTTTAAACACTTTTGTAAAAACAGTACTTTTCCTTTATTTCCGGCCCTGGGCGTGGTTAAATCTTTCTCGCAGAATGTATAACGTTGCTCATGTTGTGAAGGGGGAGGCTGAATGCACGCTAAGGAGATGCCGTGAGATCAGCTGCTGTCTTTCTGCTGCTGCGTGTTCTGTTTGTCACGCTGCACATCGATCATTTATAAGCCTGTACAGCAGCTGTCCATTTGCCACTTCGTGTCTCTGCCGCTCGCGTTGTGAAGGGGGGGCTGAACACACGCTAAGGAGTTGCAGTCGGATCATCTGCTGGCTTGTTGCTGCGTTTTCTGCTTGTCGCGTTTTGCGTCGATGATTTCAAAGCCTGTACAGCTGCTGTCCTTTTGCCACTTTGTGTCTCTGACGCTCGCGTTGTGAATTGGGGGAGCTGAACGCACGCTAAGGAGAAGTGGTCAGATCATCTGCTGGTTTCCTATTGCTGTTGCTGGCAAGCTGCGTAATCTGCTTGTCATTGTTTTAAGAGCTGGGAGCACATGATATCAGTCTGCCAAAGGCATTCAAACAACTGCTTGGTTAGATGTCCATGAACTTGTTTTAAATGTTGTCTATATCTTGGGAAGCCAAGAACATTTTCTGTGGATATGTCCTTGTCTCGCGTGATGTTAAAGTGTCTCTCGCGGGGCGCCAAATTGTCTTCCGAGAAGATCACGTCTTGTGTCCCTAGTCTCCCTCCCAAGAATATTTTTTTATAATAGAGAGATAGAGAGATAGGTTAACATATTCAGAGGCAAGTTGAAACACCGCACCACCCCCCCGCCCCGAGCAGCACGAATTCTAGCTATGCTACTGCACACAATAGAATCTTCTAGCAGTGCAGTCTTACTGTATATGTTGCAAATAATCACAGCATGTTATCAAATATACGTTGGCAGTCATAATCTAGGTCAGGCTTGGCATTTACCAGTTTTTGGTCCAGCTGATGTTGCAGTCATTGAAAAAAATATTTTTTACTAAAACATTGGTTTTGTTTTGAAAATATAAAAGAATTCTATTTTATGCATTTTCAACCAATTTCCCATTCTGCAATATAATCAACAACGGTACATTTAAATAGTGATCATTTTCTTTATTGACAGCACCAAGTAACAAGTTGTTTCATCATGAAAATTAGCCACGAATTGCTACCATCTGCTCTTCAAAACTAACCTGCGAGTGCCCAGGACCTTGTTCCAAACTAACATATGTGGAACAATGCTGGTAAACACCTGGATTCTGGCTCCTCATACAGACAAAACTATATCTCAGGAAGCCAAGAACATTTTCTGTGGATATGGAAGACAATTTACAATTTTTTTTTTTTTTTATACACGTCACTCAACCTAAATCAGAAAAGTATCTTTTTCTTTGTTCCCAATACAACATGGTGCAGATGCCACATGGGTTGGATGGACATCTCAGCCAGGAGAGAGAGCAGACCTGGAAGGAAGGACCAGAAAGGGTAGACGGACATCCCGTTAAAAAATAGAAGAAGATGCTGGAGGTTTTTTACGCTAGATGGCAGCAGCCCCGGATATCGGTGCACAGTAAGAAGCAAGCAGGGCTTTTTATCTAAAATGAAAAACATTATTGCATGACATGAAAAAAGTGTGAAAGTACTCTGATTTCTTAACACTCTCTAAACACATGCAGGTTAGGTGATCTGGAGATGCTAAATTGGTCCCTAATGTGTGTATGTTTGTGTGTGTTTGCGTGTATTCACCTTGCAATGGGCTGGCGTTCTGTCCGGGAATTGTTCCTCCTGATACTTGTTGGGATAGACTGGAAAAGATGATTTAGAAGATGGATGGGTGGATTTACACAGGTTATCTTTCAAAGAAAGCCTCTGAAACTTATGAAAGTACCTCACTCCAAAGCCTGAAAAAGAATACCATTAATAAATTGACTTAAATGCTAGAAATGTTGCACGTCTATATCTTGTTTTTTGTTGTTGGAACAGGGAAGTGGGAAAGTTGCAAACTAGTAGGACTGATATGATGAATTAATTCAGCATTCATGTAACTTTTAACAATTCAAGTTCCCTGTTTAGGGGTTCAATTATGATTCCAGGAAGGGTTTTATGAGACATGAAATACTACTATCTTTGCATATGTTTTGCAGCTGGAATACTTAGGAACGGTATGCAAAAAAAACTTCTAAACTTTTTTATTTGACCTCTTTACAAGAAAACATGGCAGAAGAGTTGCAACCAGAAATTTGTATGGCAAGTAAAGAATATGAAAAAATCAAGAGATGAGATGGAGTCTAATATTTGCTAAATTAATCCCTCTGATCTACAGGACAGTAGTAAGACTAACTATTATATATATATATATATATATATATATATATATATATATATATATATATATATATATATATATATATATATATATATATATATATATATATATATATATATATATATATATATATATATATATATATATATATATAAATATAATATAATATATATACTGTGTGTGTGTAAAAACTAGAGACAGAGCTGGAGGCGGCAGAGTTAAAGATGCTAAGATTTGTGTTGAGTGTGACGAGGATGGACAAGATTAGCAATGAGGACATTAGAGGGTCAGCTCAGGTTGGACGGTTGGAAGACAAAGTCAGAGAGGTGCAATTGCACTGGTTTGGACATGTGCAGAGGAGAAATGCTGAGTATATTGGGAGAAGGATGCTAAGGATAGAGCTTCCAGGGAAGAAGAAAAGAGGAAGGATTAAGAGAAGGTTTATGGATGTGGTGAGAGAATACATGCAGGTTAAGGGTGTAACAGAACAAGATGCAGAGGACAGAAAGATATGGAATAAGATGATCTGCTGTGGTGACCCCTGACATGAGCAGCCAAAAGATTTCATTCTGGCCTTCGTCCATTGCACAATAGAGACTGCCCTGATTAAAACCACTAATAATCTGCTGATGGCAGCTCACTCTGGGCTGTTAACCATACTTGTGCTCCTTGATCTGAACTCTGCTTTAAATGCAAACACTCATGATATTTTCCTTGAGATACTAAAATTGATTGGTATTATTGGCACTCCACATGCCTGGTTTAAATCTTATCTCTCACATACACAGTTTGTACAAACAAAAAATTTCAGATCACAAGTTTGCCCAGTTGTTAGTGGTGTTCCCCAGGGTTCTGTCTTGGGCCCCATTCTATTTATTATTTAACGTTTGCCTCTTGCTCATATCTTTAGGAAATCTAATATTCATTTTTACTCTTATGCTGCCAACACCCAGCTCTATCTGTCTACTAAGCCGGATTCCACTCTTCTACCTTCTTCCCTCTGTAACTGTCTGCAGTAAGTTAAATCATGGTTGTCTGTTAATTTTCCTAAATTAAACATCGATAAAACAGAGGTTTTTCTGGTAGGAACTAAATCTGTTTTGGACAAATGTGATAATATTTCATTGACTATTGATAATTCTCTATATTAGCTTAGGTGTCATTTTTGATAGCACCTTAAAATTTGAGGCAAATATTAATAATAGTAATCGGTCTGCATATTTCAATTTACGTAATATCAGCCATTTATGCCCAACTCCTTCAGCTACCAGCACTGCTATTCTTGTTCATACTCTGGTTACATCTCGTATTGATTATTGTAATTCTGTCCTTTCTGGTGTTCTTCACAAACTCCTTTACAAACTTCAATTGGTTACAGAATGCTACAGCTGGTATTATTATCAGAACCCCTTCAGTTGAACACATTGCTCCTGTCCTTCAGCACCTTCACTGCCTCCCTGTTAAATATCACATTGATTTTAAGATTCTGCTTATTACTTACAAGACCCTCCATAATCTTGCACCTCCTTATCTTTCTGATCTTCTTTATATCTCAATTACTTCCCGTATCCTTAAATCTCCTTCCTCTATCAATCTTATTATACCTCCTGCTTGCTTGACTACCATCAGGTTTAGAGCTTTCAGCTGAGCAGCCTCTTGCCTCTGGAACTCTCTACCACAAGACATTTGTAATATTGACTCTCTGTCTAACTTTTAATCTCTCCTTAAAAAACATTTTTTTTAAGATGGCATATTCTGTTTGATATAAATTTTAGTTATGAAATTTAAAATTAATTTTATTATTGTATTTATTCTGTTTTGTTGTACTGTAATATGTTATTAATTTTATATTGTGACTGTTGTTTTTAATGTGTGTAAGGTGTCCTTGTGTGCCTTGAAAGGCGCATATAAATTATATAAATAATAATAATAACAATAATAATAATTATTATTATTATTATAAAAGAAGAAGAACGACAACAACATTTATTTATATAGCACATTTTCATACAAAAAAATGTAGCTCAAAGTGCTTTACAAAATGAAGAATAGAAAAATAAAAGACACAGTAAGAAAATAAAATAAGTCATTAATTAACATAGAATAAGTGAGGTCCGATGGCCAGGGGTGGACAGAAAAAAAAAACTCCAGATGGCTGGAGAAAAAAAATAAAATCTGCAGGGATTCCAGACCATGAGACCGGCCAGTCCCCTCTGCGCAAAAGAAGTAACCCTCTACATGTTCTCTGCATCTTCCAGTGTCTTTACATTGTTCTGGTGCAGTAGGTTTTTCTTTGTTAGCCATCCATATATTTCTCATTCAATAAATTAAATTCTACTCTGCTGGGACTACTTCTTCCAGATTCTGAGTTGTGCAGGGGTTACTCCATCACAAAACTGACATGTTGTCCATGTGCTTCTCATCCGTTTAGTCCTTTTCAAGCTGCATTAATCAAATACAGGCTCACAAAGAACTACAAAGAGTCCAACTTACATACCAGTTTTAGATGTGAAAAAACATGAATCAAATAACACTCGTTCTCAGTATCTGGCCTTAATTTTTACAATATTTGTAAATATAAACCGAATATACTATAATGGACATTCATATTGATTGCAGTAAGTGGTTTCAGAAAAAGTATGGATAGAGGATAGTATTTAGCAATAGTCTTGTTTATTACTTAAATTAAAATTATACTTTCATCTGTATATACTTTAAAAATTAAAGAGCAGATACGGGTTTCCTGTTTACTACTGTATATCCGGTCTATAATGTGAATAAAGTCTTTAAAGGATTATTTTATTTTATTCTAGAACTTAATGAGCACCATGTGGAAATGCAGATTGCAATCTGCTTAAACTGCCACTAAACTCATTTATTTATCAGTGGAGAGATTCTGAGGTATGCTGAAAATATACACATACAAATTTTAAAACAGGTCTGCATTTGATTACTATTTTATTGCAGCTTCTACTTTTTTTCCCTTTTAAAGAACGATACAACTTTTATTCAAATGCTTAGTATCATTTGAACTGTGCACATTTTGGTTTAATAACTGTCTGTCCCAGCTGGGTCCATGCAACTTTCTCTAAACTCTGAATGCTGTAGTTATCAGCACCTGTATGCCCCATGGTAAGGATTTGTTAACAACAACACCAACATCAGGGCTTAAGGTAAGCATGGTTTAAATATGCATCATATGCAGGAGTTTGAATCTGGATGAGATACTGCCAAGTACATATGACAGTTACCCCACTGGAGATTTAATAATTTTTCCATTTCCATATTATAATAAACTAGGCCCTCTAACTGCACCCCACTATCAGTCCATGAGACTACGTGATGAGACACAAATATAACTGGAATTGGCTTGGGGCTTTCCTGGAAAACCGTCTGGAGGTTGGCCGAACGTGAATCATAGAACTATATCCCCTCTTACATGCCCTCTCAAACCGCCAAACGGCTCGGTATATCCTGTGAATAGCCCACTCAGTATCTGAACAACAATCACTACATGAGTTGCCACTATAATGTCGGGTGAAAAAAATCGAACAGCAAATCAACATCAAATTTCTCACAAGAGTGAACAAAACGGCCACAGAAACTTATGAAATGATAAAAACAGTGTACAGTGATAACGGTTTGTCTCGCACAAAGATACGTGTGGAGCGCTGTAGAGATCGGGAGGGGGAGTAGTATATAGAAGGTGACCATGTTTAGAATGCTGTCTGTAATTCATCCATCCATCCAACCCGCTATATCCTAACTACAGGGCCACGGGGATCTGCTGGAGCCAATCCCAGCCAACAAACAGGAACAAACCCCGGGCACGCACACACACACCAGGGACAATTTAGGATAGCCAATGCACCAAACCTGCATTTCTTTGGACTGCAGGAGGAAACCGACGCAGACACTGGGAGAACATGCAAACTCCACGCAGGGAGGACCCGGGAAGTGAACCCACGTCTGCTAACTGCAAGGCAGCAGCGCTACCGACTGAGCAACCGTGCCGCCCGCTGTAATTCATCAATAAATATATTATTTTTACCAATCTGGTTATTTTTGTGTCTCGCCTCTTATTCCAATCCAGTCAAAACTCTGACCCTGAGATTTATTTATAGTTATAGCAATTGCTAACACTTATTGGGAATAAACTTCTGCAACATGAATGATAATGTACTTGTGAATTATCACCAGCATTTGACTTAATATACAGAAGGAATATATGCCATTACATAGGCGTCATTTGTCGACTTCTAACAAACGATTGCACTACTACTGTTCTTAGCCGAGCGGATCTATACAAGGTATTTTGTTTGACATTTTCACATTAGATTGGTTGTCCTGATATGAGAGTATCATTGTTGTATTCTGCTAATGAAGAGAAAAAAAATTATATATAGACATTTACTATATGATATATGGTTTTGAAGATAAACGAGCGTTGCATGAAAACGCCACATGAAACCGTTGCATCATTTCGCTCATATTTTTATATATAGAGAGTAGATTATAAAAATTTTATAAAATCCTGCAGGTAATTATATTGTCAAATGCTTTTATTTGAAACACAAGTGACTGTGCTATACTCAGAAATAACTCGTTATTTGTGTACCAAATACCAAGTAATCTAAAAATGTCTCCAAAACCAAAAACAGTTGGAAATATTGAAAAATGATTTGGATGAAAAGTGTACATCTTTTGATTGTCTACAAGTATGTACAAATAACATTTTTCAAAAAGACAATTTGAAGTTGTACTTTCTTTAAACAAATGGAAATAACATTTAATATGCACGAGTGATGCTTAGCACAGCGGTACAGTCTCACACTCAAAGGCTGACGTCATGATGGAAATGGGTAGAGTATAAAAGTCAAGCTCAATTTTCCGTCCTTATAATACTTTTTCTTATATAATATAGGAGTAAAGTGAAAATGAAAAGTGCTAAATGATTCAATTCTAACAATTACTGTAACTGATTTTTAAAACCTTAGTTGTGCTCAGATACTTCATTTTTTAAAAGTCAAGTCTAAACCAAAATGTATTAGAAATACTGTATAAACAGGAAGAATATTAAGTAAAAATCATTATAAAATCATTACAAATGTATAAGCAAGTTTGATCTTTTACACACAGTTTAGGAGCATTAAAAGCATTGTGAGACGGCGTTATTGTGGTTCAGCAGTTAGCAATGACCCCCGCTGATCTCCAGGTGACTGGGCATGAATTCTAAACTTACAGGTGCTTTTTTCTGGCCTTTCTTTGATGAACTCCAGTTTTCTTCCCACATGCCAAAGTCGTATATGCTTTGTAAATTGATGACATTTCAATCACCCATTATTTATGAATTTGAGGTATGCCCATGAATACAATAGACTGACGACATGTTTATAGCTGGTTCCTACCTGGCACTCAGTGCTCCCTGTGACCTATAGAGGCACGCCTGAGCCAGCCTTAAGCACTAATAGGACCAAACATTCTGCAAAGAGTGTGATTTTATATGAAAAGCAAGGCATGGAAAAGAGGGTCGGAGGCACGGTGGCGCAGTGGGTGGCACTGCTGCCTCGCAGTTAAGAGACGTGGGTTCACTTCCCGGGTCCTCCCTGCGTGGAGTTTGCATGTTCTGCCCGTGTCTGCATGGGTTTCCTCCCAAGGACATGCAGGTTAGGTGCATTGGCGATCCTAAATTGTCCTTAGTGTGTGCTTGGTGTGTGGGTGGGTGTGCCCTGCAGTTGGCTGGCACCCTGCCCGGGATTTGTTCCTGCCTTGCGCCCTGTGTTGGCTGGGATTGGCTCCAGCAGACCCCCATGACCCTGTGTTAGGATATATAGCAGGTTGGATGATGGATGGAAAAGAGAGTCTACACAGGGGACAAATATGAAGTACAAAAAGTAAGGAAAATGATCTGTGCCCTTGATGTTCCTTACTAAAGGAAGGTCTGTGATAAAATTGTAATTTCTCCTCTAGGATGTAAGGGTGGAGGTAAGAGGCTGCCAGCACTAGTCTTAGCTTGATTTCAAATTTTGTGTACACGCACCTAAGATCTTATGTCATCATTTATAGATAGCCACTAAAAATATCTCTTAATTCAAAACCATTAGAGATTCCGACCGACCAGCAAAAAGTGAGTCACGCTCCCAAAAAAGTTTTCCCTTTTTAATTGATTCTTGGATGAATTCTAAAAATTCCAAACAAAACAAGCAATAGTTTCTTAGATTAGGCTTCTTTTATTTGGCATATGTGGTCCACAGGACTGTTACTTCAGACTGCAGCAGGAAAAGGTTAGACTGGAAACAAATGTAGTACAACGGACACTTCTATTTATTAAACTGGCAAGACAAAACTTCCGTTTTTTGGTTCGTATCATCAAATTTATATGGAATAATGAAATTACATCTGCTAAAAAAGAGACTTGTAGCAGACTTCAGATGCATTTTATTTTTATAGTTTATAAATATCACAAAGAGAGGTATATCTAATTTGAGCTAGTGATACTATTCCTCAGGAACTCATTTTATAGCTTTTCTCTAATCTCCACATCATAATTCTGGGCAGATGTTAAGTTCACCCAAAAACGCTTCAGATGAAATTTCACCTATGTCTAAATCTGAAGTATTATCCTCCACTTCAAAAGGGACTGCAATGTCCTGGTGGAGAAGAAATGCTACTGTAGTAAACATTGTTTTAGACTGGAAAGGGCTCCTATACTTCCATAATTCCCTGAAACGTATGATTAGTTTTCTTTAGGTATGTTTTTTTTTTAATCAGGACAATGATTTTACTGAAATTGACTATATAATAAAATGCTAAGGTATGTCTGTGTCTCCGGTCCCTATCAGCAATCAGATTGGTCAGTTTGGCTTTGGTGTGATTGGTCAATGTGGCTTTGTTGACAGGATCAAAAGAGGAAGTGACAGTGTGAGACACACAAGGAAGGGTGAAGGTGTAAGTGGGCACACTGAGAGTCACTTCAAAGCCAAGAAGTATAAGAGCGGAGAGAAAGTGAGCAAGGCATCTTGAAATGACAGCGGCTTTACGGGAATGCACTTGAAAAGGGGAGCAGCAGTCAGGAGGGGTTCAGACACATGAGGATCCTGAGAAAAGGTGCTTAAGGTAGGGCATAGATATCAAATATTGTTACATTTATTCTAGGTTACTCTAATTCTAAACCTTCTTTAAATAATTTGGAGCTTTCCAATCCAGAACTGCATGGACGTTTGAAGTATCCATGCAAAGACTTTGTGTGAAATTTAGTAACTTGAAAACAACAATGTAGATTTATAAAATTCACACTTACGTACTAAATTTACGTATAAGTGATTTTCTCACAGCCTTAAAAAGGACCACCCCACATGTAGTGTGTGAGAAGCCATGTCTTTTGGAAAAACTCTAATTATCATTATACACTAGTACAAAATGTTCCACAATATATGTTAATATCCCATTCATAACTAAGTGAAAAACAGCTGGTGCATTAGCAAGCCAATAGGGAATTGCAAGATATTCATAATGGCTTGAGCAGGAGTTTCTTTGAGACATATTTTTTATTTTGATTGGATTTGATATACTTTGTTATATTATCCCTTAATTTCATTTATTCTAACACAAGAGGCACCATATCATTAAATATATTTAATAATACTGCTGACTTGAGCTTCGTCATTATTTATCTTAGTCTCTCGTAATTAGTCTGAATTATGTCAAGTCCTTCCAGTAAATGCTCCAAATGCATTCATTTGTTATAAAGTACATTGTATTTAAACACAGGAGACTCTCATCCCAAAGGACTTTTAAAAAAGAAAAAAGGACATGGAAATGTAGTACTGATTAGGGAAAAGAAAAGACTGATGGGGGAAACAGGCAGGAGTCAAAACCAGAAGGTCAGAACACAAAAGGCAACACAAAACACAAAGTTAAACAAAAAAAAAGTTGCTGGACATCATTTTCTAACTCATTAGCTCTTCCTTTTATCCAGAATCTTGGATACTAGTGACACTGTTGCATAAAAAGTTGCAGAAATAACGATTTTAAAACAGTGAGATATCATCTACTGTTAAATTTTGCTCCGTACTTGTAAATTTTTTATTTTTACACTTTATTGAGGATTACTTGTGTTCTGTTCTGTGTACTGTATTGTATTGACCCCCTTCTTTTTGACACTGCACACCCCACCTATCTGGAAAGGGGTCTCTTTTTGAGCTGCCTTTCCCAAGGTTTCTTCCAGTTTTTCCCTACAAGGGTTTTTTTGGGAGATTTTCCTTGTCTTCTTAGAGAGTCAAGGCTGGGGGGCTGTCAAAAGGCAGGGCCTGTTAAAGACCATTGTGGCACTTCTTGTGTGATTTTGGGCTATACAAAAATATAAAATATATTTAAATTTAAATAAATTAAAATATATAAAATATAAAATATAGCCTTCCTTAGAAGGCTGGCATCCTTCAACATCTCCAATAAAATGCTGCAGATGTTCTATCAGACGGTTGTGGCGAGCGCCCTCTTCTACGCGGTGGTGTACTGGGGAGACAGCATAAAGAAGAAGGACATCTCACGCCTGGACAAACTGGTGAGGAAGGCAGGCTTTATTGTAGGCATGGAGCTGGACAGTTTAACATCTGTGGCAGAGTGATGGGCGCTGAGCAGACTCCTGTCAATCGTGGAGAATCCACTGCATCCACTGAACAGGATCCTCTCCAGACAGAGGAGCAGCTTCAGAGACAGACTGCTGTCACCATCCTGCTCCACTGACAGACTGAGGAGATCGTTCCTCCCCCACACTATGCGACTCTTCAATTCCACCCAAGGGGTAAACGTTAACATTATACAAAGTTTTTGTCTGTTATACCTGCATTGTTATCACTCTTTATATATTCTCCTTAATATTGATTTTTATCAGTATGCTGCTGCTGGAGTATGTGAATTTCCCCTTGGGATTAATAAAGTATCTATCTATCTATCTATCTATCTATCTCATATAGTGTCTTTCACATCTATCTATCCCATATAGTGCCTTTCACATCTATCTATCTATTATATAGTACCTTACACTCTATTTATCCTTTGATCTATTTATTATATAGTGCCTTACACTCTATCTATCTATCTATCTATCAGCAGTAGTGTTATTGCCAACAACAAAACAAGTAGTGTAGAAGACAGGAAGACAAAATGGTCTCAAGACGACATCCCCAACAAAATGATAAAATGTAACAATGATACTACGGACAGATCAAAACAAAAAAAAATGTACTAAAAACAGATTCATGTAACAGATGTTAGAAAAGATGGTGACACACATCTCACAGCATCCAAACTTTAATTTAATAATAGTGAAAGACCCAATCTAGATACTTAATGTTTGAGCAGTACACACATTTCTTAGGAAAACAATTTTGGTTCTGAGCTTCATTTAATTTCTTTTAGGATCACAAGCACACACACGCACACACACACACACACACACACACACACACACACACACACACACACACACACACACACACACACACACACACACTCTGAAACGTGAATGCCACTAATTTTGAACAGAGGATGGAAGGAAAAAAGAAGAGATTGGAAGAAGAATGTAACTAACAAGCTAACTGGATGCAAAGATACCTTCAACTAATAGAATTTCGTACCAAAGACAGACAAATACAACACTTGAAATCAGGGGGAGAGCAAAAGAAATGCCAATCACTGATTTGAAAAAATCACTAGTTAAAGCTGTAGTCCAAAAACAACATCAAAAGTTCAGAAACCAAAAATCTATTAAAAGTATATTAAATAAAATTTGCTACAAATGGTTTTATATTTAATTATAGGAACCCCAAGAATAAAACAACACATATCCCTCAATTTCATTTGACATAACAATGCAGCAGTGACGCCACACATAACAAGCTGGCACTAGCGCATGATGCAGGCATAGGAAGTAAATCACTAATGAAGTTAGGGAATGACTATATTGGCATGAATCTGCAAAAAAAAAAAAAGCAAATACTGTAGGAGAAAGATAGTTCTAACGTGAAAAATAATCAACAGGCAGAAAAGTCAAAATATTCTTGCAAACTCTTAGAATTGTTTTGGCAATGAATTACTGATTATAGTGCGATAAGCCAACTTTTTAATTTATTTGCCACTGTGTTGTTCTCCATTACATATTACAGTTTTGCAAGGAATTATTTGCACAACCCATGCTTTCCGGTCTTTGTGTTTCTTTTTACATGCCTTTAACACATTTTCAATCTGATTAGTGGCACTGGAGTGTCTTCCAATTGTGTGATCAAGTGATGAAATTGCACAGCCTTACATATTTTTTAACCATCTCTTTTACTTTAAGGAGAAACACTGATGTAGTACCTGAGGGTAGCTAATGGTATTTGGTCCGAGAAAAAAGAATATTGTGTCTCCTGAGGCAGCTGATATTACACACAAATAGAAATGATCAATAAGTGAAGTGTTCTTTTATGTTAAACTGCAGATGTGCTTAAAAGGAGACAATTACATGATCAAATAGTCAGTAGACTGCTGGGAGGTGCGCACTAAAATAACTGAAATGTTTACAATATTTTTTTTTTACTGTTGCATTGAAGGTGACAAAGAAAAGCACCAGAATATGCAGAATACTTTCATTGCTTTAAAGTATTATTTAGGTTTTGAAAAAAATGGGGATGTTTTTAAAAGCAATTGTGAATGTGCACAACTTTCAAATGAATGTTCAGCTTTCGTTAGCTGCAAAATAGTGATTAAGTCCTGCTTACCCTTCAAAACAAAAATCCCAAGTTAACGTCTCACTAAGATACTCGAAACCAGAAAAACTGTGAGCATATAGAGTAAAATAAACTAGCTCTGCTTTTGCCTGTTTAATCAAAGTATTTTAATTTAAAAACTGTTATAAAGAATAAAGTCAAATACATCCTACTGTCTCACACACACCTGTTAGCAATATTAAACATATTCTTTCTTCTTTTTATAATTTAAATACTCGCTGTGATTAACTACAACTAACTTTTTCGTATTCTGTCTCTCTTCTCTGTATCCTGCAGTGCCATTTAACATTGACACTTTACCAACTTATCCTTCCTGGCATTGGAAATGGACTTTAGAGAGGTTAGGAGACAGCAGCAGTACCATTGTCAGATCGAATATCACACCTTGACTGTGTTTCACAAAAGCAATAAATACGTCTCTGTTTTATAATATACTGTAGAATATCCAAGCAGAGGATGGATTTCCATTTTTCACAAGCATTTTTCTACTGAGTGTGAACAGAGGTTACAAGAACGCTCTGATACAGCGCATTGCCGCACCCACCACCAACTCAGGATCCCAGATTACGACGGGCGTGCAGCCATGTAACAGGTGATACATCAGCACCACACTAGTTCAGATGGAATGGAGCAGTATGAGGTTGTTATGGTGGCTGGTGTGCCATTTCTGCCACCGACTCCCAAGTTTTTCCATGCAGGTTGGAGGGCCTACATGCAGGGCTGGATGCAGATTACCCAGGACAGAGCAAATGCAGGTTAAGTGCCCAATGAAGTAGAGTCACTCTGGGCATTTATGGGATTTGAACCAGCAACCTTCCAATTGCAAGTGCAGCTCCCAAGCCTCAGAGCCACCACTCCACCCCGGCAAAGAACACCAATTTATGTCTCTGGAAACTGTGTAAATTAATTCCTCAATCTGTGATATCATATTTGTCTTTGCACAGTACTAATCCGTTGGAAAGAATATACAGTGCATCCGGAAAGTATTCACAGCGCATCACTTTTTCCACATTTTGTTATGTTACAGCCTTATTCCAAAATGGATTAAATTCATTTTTTTTCCTCAGAATTCTACACACAACACCCCATAATGACAATGTGAAAAAACGTTTACTTGAGGTTTTTGCAAATTTATTCAAAATAAAAAAATTGAGAAAGCACATGTGCATAAGTATTCACAGCCTTTGCCATGAAGCTCAAAATTGAGCTCAGGTGCATCCTGTTTCCCCTGATCATCCTTGAGATGTTTCTGCAGCTTAATTGGAGTCCACCTGTGGTAAATTCAGTTGATTGGACATGATTTGGAAAGGCACACACCTGTCTATATAAGGTCTCACAGTTGACAGTTCATGTCAGAGCACAAACCAAGCGTGAAGTAAAAGGAATTGTCTGTAGACCTCCAAGACAGGATTGTCTCAAGGCACAAATCTGGGGAAGGTCCCAATGAGCACAGAGGCCTCCATCATCCATAAGTGGAAGGAGTTCGAAACCACCAGGACTCTTCCTAGAGCTGGCCGGCCATCTAAACTGATCAGGGGAGAAGGGCCTTAGCCAGGGAGGTGACCAAGAACCCGATGGTCACTCTGTCAGAGCTCCAGAGGTCCTCTGTGGAGAGAGGAAAACCTTCCAGAAGGACAACCATCTCTGCAGCAATCCACCAATCAGGCCTGTATGGTACAGTGGCCAGATGGAAGCCACTCCTTAGTAAAAGGCACATGGCAGCCTGCCTGGAGTTTACCAAAAGGCACCTGAAGGACTCTCAGACCATGAGAAACAAAATTCTCTGGTCTGATGAGACAAAGATTGAACTCTTTGGTGTGAATGCCAGGCGTCACGTTTGGAGGAAACCAGGCACCGCTCATCACCAGGCCAATACCATCCCTGCAGTGAAGCATGTTGGTGGCAGCATCATACTGTGGGGATGTTTTTCAGCAGCAGGAACTGGGAGACTAGTCAGGATAAAGGGAAAGATGACTGCAGCAACGTACAGAGACATCCTGGATGAAAACCTGCTCCAGAGCACTCTTGACCTCAGACTGGGGTGACGATTCATCTTTCAGCAGGACAATGACCCTAAGCACACAGCCAAGATGTCAGAGGAGTGGCTTCAGGACAACTCTGTGAATGTTCTTGAGTGGCCCAGCCAGAGCCCAGACTTGAATCCGATTGAACATCTCTGGAGAGATCTTAAAATGGTTGTGCACTGACGCTTCCCATCCACCCTGATGGAGCTTGAGAGGTGCTGCAAAGAGGAATAGGAGAAACTGGCCAAGGATAGGTGTGCCAAGCTTGTGGCATCATATTCAAAAAGACTTGAGGCTGTAATTGCTGCCAAAGGTGCATCGACAAAGTATTGAGCAAAGGACGTGAATACTTATGTACATGTGATTTCTCAGTTTTTTTATTTTTAATAAATTTGCAAAAACCTCAAGTAAACTTTTTTCACATTGTCATTATGGGGTGTTGTGTGTAGAGTTCTGAGGAAAAAAATGAATTTAATCCATTTTGAAATAAGGCTGTAGCATAAGAAAATGTGGAAAAAGTGATGCGCTGTGAATACTTTCCGAATGCACTGTATTAAATACCGAGTCTACCAGCATTGATTTCATCCCAGAAGTTAATGTGCATAACACAATATTGAGTCCAACACTATACTGTGTCCAAAATAGCACTGACATTAGCATGAAGAATATATAAAACACCCAGAGTTTAGGTATTTTTCTGTTAAATTACCTCAGTGGATGTGTAATAAATACTGAAAATCTCAACAAAAAACATCACTTCCTAACATGTTCGTTTAACTTCATTGCCACGTATGTGTAGTACATAATGTACAGAGTACAATAAAATTCTTACTTGCGTGTCTTCTTGGAACATTGACAATAATTCAATACCATTACACACACACACACAAAGATATACACAGCATATATACTCAGCAAAAAAAGAAATGTCCCTTTTTCAGGACTGTGTATTTCAACAATAATGTTTTAAAAATCCAAATAACTTTACAGATCTTCATTGTAAAGGGTGTAAACAATGTTTTCCATGCATGTTCAATTAACCATAATCAATTAATTAACATGCACCTGTGGAATGGTCGTTAAGACCTTAACAGCTTACAGAATTTAGGCATTTAAGGTCACAGTTCTAAAAAACGCAGGACACTAAAGAGACTTGTCTACCGACTGTGAAAAACACCCAAAGAAAGATGCCCAGGGTCCCTGCTCATCTGCGCGAACGTGCATTAGGCATGCTGCAGGGAGGCATGAGGACTGCTGATGTGGCTAGGGCAATAAATTGCCATGTCCGCACTGTGAGACGCCTAAGACAGCGCTACAGGGAGACAGGAAGGACAGCTGATCATCCTCGCAGTGGAAGACCACGTGTAACAACACCTGCACAGGATCGGTACATCCGAATATCACACCTGCGTCACAGGTACAGGATGGCCACAACAACTGCCCGAGTCACACCAGGAACACACAATCCCTCCATCAGTGCTCAGACTGTCCGCAATAGGCTGAGAGAGGCTGGACTGAGGGCTTGTAGGCCTGTTGTAAGGCAGGTCCTTACCAGACATCACCAGCAACAACGCCGCCTATGGGCACAAACCCACCTTCGCTGGACCAGACAGGTGTGGCAAAAAGTGCTCTTCACTGATGAGTCACGGTTTTGTCTCACCAGGGGTGATGGACGGATTCGTGTTTATCGTCGAAGGAATGAGCGTTACACCGAGGCCTGTACCCTGGAGCGGGATCGATTTGGATCGATGGCTAGGGCCATTCCCCCCAGAAATGTCCAGATACTTGCAGGTGCCTTGGTGGAAGAGTGGGGTAACATCTCACAGCAAGAACTGACAAATCTGGTCCAGTCCATGAGGAGGAGATGCACTGCAGTACTTCAAGCAGCTGGTGGCCACACCAGATACTGACTGGTACTTTTGATTTTGAGCCTCCTTTCATTCAGGGACACATTGTGAAACATTTTTAGTTTATGTCTTATGGTGTTGACTCTTTTAGTGTTCATACAAATATTTACACATTAAGTTTACTGAAAGTAAAAACAGTTGAAAGTCAGAGGACGTTTCTTTTTTTGCTGAGTATAGATAGTTGTAGTTATAATGAGCTATGCATAAAATGAATCATTCCAAAATTGCTGAGTTGAAGTTAATGAAATTTTGCATGCAGATAATTGTTTATGCAATTTAAAATATAAACTTTAAGGCCTTCAAAACTTCCAGTAAGAAATGTCGTTCTAATGGGGGGGGTACAAAACCATAAACGATTTATCATGCCAAATTGATTCAGCTTACAGTAATGAATTTGGTATATTGTTTAGGTTTAGCCCTGTTACAGGGAAGGCAACATTACACATCGGTTTTCAATAGAAATGACAGTGGTGGTGGAGGGGCTTGGTGGTGTTACGGAGTACCAAGACGCAAATCATGCACCCTGTAAAGCTATATTTACTTTCAAGTTTTTATATTATTGCTATTATTATATTATTATTGTTCATGCAATTTAAATTCCCATTTGGCTTAATGGAGTTTCAAGAATTTCATTGGGGAATCATAATGGGAGGATCACCTCCACATTACTCTGAAAGAGCTGAGTGAATGTTCGTGACATTGTGCCTGTAATGTATATTATAGTTAACCCAAAATAATATAAAGGGTTTCGTCTTGAGCAGGGGTTCAGTAGGGGGAACAATACAAAAATTGGTAATTTTGCCAAGCTTATATGTAATATCAAAGATTCAATTATTTAACAAGCCATTCAGTTTATTAATGTGGGATTAAATATCCATCCATGAAACCACAGTAAACTAGAAAATACAAAGCAGTAGCCTTTATGGATCCAGCCCAGCAGGAAGTTATTTTAATTATGGAATAGCTGAATGCTAATTGGTTCTAAACTCTCTCACACATAAACCATTTCTTTGTGATTCACAGATAGGCTCAGAATTAGAATCAGATGAAGAAGCATTGCCTCCTTTTTTCCACTTCTGGGTAAGGACCAGTGTCATTTCAACCTAAGACAAAGGTGTCATCTCTACCCAAAATCTTGCCATATAACATATGTTTGTCTTTGGTGGAGGACAAACTTGTGCAGTGATTGGACTACTGTTTCTAAGACTCCAGCCTTACCTATGAAGTTGTGGCATTTCAAGTATATATAATTAGGCATGTTGTGCATGTGACAGTGCCCTGTGATGGCTGGTTTCTACACTGAGCCTGATAATATAGTAACAGGCTCTTACATTCTCACAACACTGCAATGGAACATTCAAAAATGAACTAATGGAAGGTTTATCATATATATATATATATATATATATATATATATAATAAAATATAAAGCCCTAATAAAAGGCACTCACTCACTCACTCACTGACTCATCAATAATTCTCTAACTTCCCGTGTGGGTGGAAGGCTGAAATTTGGCAGGTTCATTCCTTACAGCTTCCTTACAAAAGTTGGGCAGGTTTTATATCGAAATTCTACGCGTAATGGTCATAACTGGAAGCAGTTTTCTCCATTTACTGTAATGGAGATGAGCTTCAACGCCGTGGGGCGGAGTTTCGGTGACATCATCACGCCCACGTAATCACGCAGTACATAGAAAACCAGGAAGACCTCAAAAAAGCGCTGAAGAAAACATGCATTATATAATTGAGAAGGCAGCGAAACAATAAGAAGCGGCGAAAGTGACATATACAACCATATTCATGAGTTCTGCTACTGAAACAAAGCACGATGTAAACCTACACTTTAAATTAAGTTCATAGACAGGCTGCGCTGGCGCTTGTAATTTAGTGCCTGCCCATATAAGGCCGTCCGTCAGCGGCAATCCAATAGCAAACTCCACTAAATATTCACGGGTGAAGGACTGTGCTTATGCAGAGGAAGATGAGATGGTCAGGGTGGTGTTTGACACAAACTCAGCGAAACTGCGAGAGAAAGTTTTAAGTGCCAGGACTAAGGTAACATTAAATACAGCCATGGACATAGCACGAGATGGCACCAGCACAGCTGGGAAACTTCGATGCATGTACACCGAGCGGCTCACGTGAACTGACGCAGTGCACAGATAAAAGCAACAGTTCCAAAGAGCTGAACAAAACCGAATTACACAATTGAAAAGGCAGCAAAAATATGAAGCGTCTGATACATACAAGCATATTCATAAATCCAAAACAAAGCACACGTTGGAAAAAGTCAATGTCCCGCTAAAGGAAGACAGTGTAAAAACCCGTGCATGCAGTGTGTCAGGTCTCAGATAAAGAAGAAGACGAGCTGTTTATTGATGCAGTAAGAAACGAATCGATGAATGAAACCTGTCATCTTTACAACGATTGACAAACACGGAATGTAACTTGAACACAACACATCCTACAAATACGAACCTGATTGAAAGAAATAATGATAATCAAATCCTTGATGACAGCAACACTCAGTAACACTCACAAAACAAATACTGTATATTGACAGTCATGTTACGTTATTTTTAAAATGTTCCCTTTTCTTTTCTAGCTTTTTAACACACTACTTCTCCGCTGCGATACGCGGGTATATATATATGTATATATATATAACCCGATCTACATACTCGAATAATGGATACTTTATTCGCCATCAATGATTGTTTTGGTAAAGCCATACTCAGTGTATTCATTAGATGAACGGTAAAAAAGTAAGAGCGAGGGAAGGATGACTTATTGAGGCATGCAGGCTGTAGTGCGTCAACTCTATCTGAATTGCGATCACATTTGAAAAATATATCTTTTCAAGTTCTATTTAGTCCATATGTGTCAAACTCAAGGGCGCGGGCCACATC